>NC_081558.1:39007405-39011557 GCF_022355385.1 Mustela nigripes | reverse complement strand
GTCTCGGCGCCGCCCGGGGCCCGAGCCCCGGCCCCGCGCCGCGGCCGCCCGCGCGCCCAGGACTCGCGCGGAGCCGGCTCGGGAGCCCGGGGCCGGGCCGGGGCGAGCGAGCGTTTGGCGGCCTCGCCCCGGGCCGGGAGGGCACAGGCGCAGCCCCGAAAGTTTCGGCAGCACTTTCCCCCGTTATTTCCCTCAGAGGAAGCGTGCCCGCGGGCGGCCGTCCTGGCCGGGCGCTGGGAGATGGGCCGGCCGGGGGTCGCCGGGTCCTCGCCGGAGAGCGGGGAGAGCGCTGCTGTCCTGGCGGCCCCGCGGGGCCCCTCCGACCTCCGCTGTGACAGCGCTCGGGGAAGTGGGCCGGCCCCCTGGGAAGTGTGCGGGGCGGCTGGATTACGGCCCGGCGGGGGCCTCCACTCCGCCCCCCCCCCCGCCCCCGAAACTGCCACGGACACCTCTTGGCATTCTTTCCTAAACACTGGGCGGGGGTTTTCTTGACAATTTACTGTGCAGCCACATGCCTTCTAGACGCTGGGAATTCACTGGTGAGCGATACCTCACTTTGTCAATAAAGTGGGGACGATTATAGCTTTCTCAGGGGACAGCTCAGGTGCCATGTCCTCAGAAACGCCTCCCTGACGGCTGTGTCTAAATTAGCACACCCCCATCTTGCAGTCATGCTGTATTCCCCTGCTCTGTCTTGTTTTCCTGTTATGCTTAATGCTGCCACATAGTATTATGTATGAATCTGTTTATTTTCAGTCTGTCTCAGGGACAGGACTGTCCTGTCTCGGGACTTTTCAGAAAGTCCCTCAGTACTTTCCCCTTGGTTGAAACTCGATGATCAGGGCCTTAGTTTTTGACACTTGCTATATCCCAGCACCTAGAACCGTGCCTGGCACATAGTAGGAGCACAAGAAAATTTTGATAAATGAATAAATGCATGAATGCAAAGCCCTTCTTAGTATCCATTACCCTGTGGGTCCACAAAAAGGACACCTCAAGGTTGTCCCAAAAGCTTATGGAAATTTTGATGACACTGCAACTGTGGTTAAATGTTTGGAAGAAAGGTATATGACTGTCTTCTACGAAATTTACTTAATAGACCCAAATCTGGTCTTTAAAAGCCTCACATAAAGTTCTTGCAAGATTTTTTAAAAGTGATAATCATCCTTTTAAGGAAGATAAGTTCATTTCTTTCTTCTTGTTGGAATTAGCACCCATCTATAAGAATCTATAAGAACTGACACTTGGAGCAGCGGTCTCTTCCGGGACCGAAGAAGTTGGGGGTGGGGTAGATACAAAGAGTCTCGTTGTCTGAAACATTTTCACTTTCATTATGGGATGCTAAGAAAGCATTTTACTGTCATAGTAGGAGTGGTTTTGGCTAACATGAGCAGAATGAAATCATGTGTCTTTGTTTTCAAAGGTGTGCTGTAACTATTGTTGCTAAGTATCTGTTTTCAAGACCTTAAACCTGGGGCCTCTAGTCTAATGTTCTAACTTGTGGAGATTGTTGCCTGGTGGAAACAAGTATCAAGAGAGTTTCTTTTTAAAGGCTCAAAAATTAGTCTACCTAAAGGCACATCATTTTAAGAATGGTCCAAGATTTTAATGCCGCATAACAACACACAACTTTTTAAGAATATCTGGTATCTTTCAGGATAAGAATACAGTAACTTCAATGAAGACACAAACTCCAGCTTTCCTCGTATGCATTTGGGTATTTTTGTTCTCTGAAAGCCAGTAATCCAACGAAATGTTATTGCCACATTGTCCACATTTGGAATAGAAATAATTAGATTGATCTAGAAATTACTTCCAGCATTGCTCATTTGAATTCATTTTGCCTGATCAATCATCCCATAGCTTTTACTGACACTGTTTCCACTTCTCTGGGAGTCCATTACATTTATGTCAGCTGGCCCCGTTCCCTCGGGGTTATGAACACATTGTGTTCTAGAAGTTCTGTTTATAACTTTTTCCCCCTAGGGAAACAAGATTCTAGAGAGAGTAATAAGGCTCTCAGGAGAGCCCTCCAAGGAAGTCTCCCCCCGCAACCCCCAGCGTAGGTGGTGTCTGCCACCAAGGGCATCAGTTTTGAGTTCCACAGCATCCAGAGGCCTTCTCATCCCTAAAACTCTCCTTTGGCACATACATCTGTCCTGTCCTCCCTTTCAGTCTACTTTGTGACCAGAGACAAGTGATCTACCCCCACTAAGCCTCAGCTTCATTGTCTGTCAAATGAGGATATTCATAGGTTCTCTCTCCCAGGGGTTGTTCTGAGGATTAATGGATGAATATAAAACACCAACATGGGTGCCCAGCATAGAATAAGTGCCTAATTAATATTGATAAGTAACATTGTTACCTGAAGCTCGCCCATTACCCCCACCCCCAACAGTCCCTGGAGCAGCTTGTCTGAACTTAGTGTTAGGAAGCCAGCAACCTGAACTCATTTCCCCTGCTGGATGAAACAGAGAGCCCCTTAAGTAGACTTACTTGCATTTTCGATAGCAAATTCCAGTAAACCCGTGTGTGTGTGTGTGTGTGTGTGTGTGTGTGTGTGTGTGTGATTTGGACTGTATGGCTTAGAATGCAAGCATTTGGGGTATGATTTTGAATGGGGATATAGAATGAAGATACCGAAAACCTGATCCTGTCTTGGTCTTGGAAGCTGCTCTTGGTTGCATGTCTCTGAGTGGTGACCCCCTTTCCTCAGTTTTATCCACAGCACTCAGTCCTCAGGCCTCTGGTCCCCAGCCACACCAGCGACAGCATTCAGTTACAAGGCGTTCAGTTCCCTTGGTGCACTGGTGATTTCCCACAATTTTATACTTGTGCATGCGTCTCCTCCTCTCTGTGTCCATATGGATGTCTAATACACATCCAAACTCAGCACATGTCAAACCACCTCTTCAGCTTCTCTCCCAAATTTGCCTTCTTCCATCTGTCCCATCTCAGATCATAGCAGTTCGCAGTCACTCCTTCCTTCTGGTTGCTCAGCCTCCAGATCGTGGTGACCTCTGTGACTCTCCCCTTCCTCCCCTTCCCCATTCCTTCTCCCTCTCCAGCACCCACTCTGCACAGAGGCTGTTGATTCTACCATGCAAGGGTGTCCAGAATCCAGCGCAGTCTCACCGCCTGCATCCTGGACCTGAGCCGCACAGCCTCTCCCACCTGGACCACTGTGGGAGTGTGTTCTCCCTGCTTCTCCCCTTGCCACCTACGGTCCCTTCCCATCGCAGCAGCTGAAGTAATACCCAAGTTAAGGCCTGTCACTTCTCTGCTCTCCTCTTCACTCAGAGCAGAAGCCAAAGTACTTACAACTGCCTGTGAGACTCTGCAGCATTTCCTGTCCCGGCCCCATGTGCCTTGCTCTCCCCAATCCCAGTCCCCCCCCTTCCCTCTCCCTTCTACCCTTCTAGCTCTTTCTCTGTCATCCCAAGCATGGGCCTTGACCACCAACAGTCCCTCCTGCCTGGAATGCTCTTCCTTCGACCATCTGCTAGGACTGCACTTTCTTCCCCTTCTGGTCTCTGCCCAGATGTCATCTTCTCACAAGGCCTGCCCTAACCACTGCGACAGAAACGGCACGCACATCCTGACACACACTCCCCGTGCCCCTGACCCCACTTATTTTCTCCATAGGATTCTGTGGCTGTCCGCCTTCTCTCACTGGAACGTCCACTTCACAGGGTTCTTTCTGCATCATTCCGCCCTCTCCTCCTGGACCAGGCCGTGGCACAAAGTCACCCCACACTGAAGGGTTCGGGGCTGTGGAATTCTACTCCTAGTGACTTCCCCTTCTCCCATGGTGGTTCATCTTACTCCGAGTATCATTTGTAAACCTGCATCCTTAGCCTGACCGCTCTCCTGAGCTCTGGACACCCTGTCTACCACGTGCCGGCTAGCAGTGCCACCATCCAACACATTTTTCGGAGTTGGAATTTCCTTTGACCAAATCCTCTTCTCTCTTGAGTCCACTACCCCGTCTGGCTCTGTGCTTCAGAGGTTTGATCCCCTTTTGGAAAACCTGCTCCAAGCCTAAGCCATCCCCTCCTCTCCCTGTGTCTGCTCCCTAGGCACCTGCGCTCTCTGGCCTCAGGTAGACTGGTCCTGCCTCCCCCTAAGCTCTTCCCTCCTCCTGGCATCCCT